>NC_133814.1:4582500-4585000 GCF_043250625.1 Sebastes fasciatus
ACCACCCAACTGCCAGTAAAACACTGTTAGCAGAGGATGGTTTCGATCCATCGACCTCTGGGTTATGGGCCCAGCACGCTTCCGCTGCGCCACTCTGCTGTCAGTCACCCCAGATGGGACTCGAACCCACAATCCCTGGCTTAGGAGGCCAGTGCCTTATCCATTAGGCCACTGGGGATTTACATCACACCAGTTCACCAGGGCGCCACACGCTAAAGTCTAATGATGCAGTGAAGCGTCAACCAATCCTATCTTTTTGTTTCACCCTGTTCCATTCAATCTAAAAAAACGCTGTCAGACAGTAATAATACCACTTTTTGCGAGCGATACAACCACATTTTCATGCTGGTATATCACTGTTTCATCTCATTTCAAATGAAGTACTAACTCTGTGATATAGGTCCCAGGGTGAGGATCATTAACTCTTGTTGTATTAAGCTGTTGACCCTTTCAGAGTGACTACAAATGTGGCTTTACCCATGTCAATGCGTCAGTCAGAACGCAGTGGAAGAGACCACCCAACTGCCAGTAAAACACTGTTAGCAGAGGATGGTTTCGATCCATCGACCTCTGGGTTATGGGCCCAGCACGCTTCCGCTGCGCCACTCTGCTGTCAATCACCCCAGATGGGACTCGAACCCACAATCCCTGGCTTAGGAGGCCAGTGCCTTATCCATTAGGCCACTGGGGCTTTACATCACACCAGTTCACCAGGGCGCCACACGCTAAAGTCTAATGATGCAGTGAAGCGTCAACCAATCCTATCTTTTTGTTTCACCCTGTTCCATTCCATCTAAAAAAACGCTGTCAGACAGTAATAATACCACTTTTTGCGAGCGATACAACCACATTTTCATGCTGGTATATCACTGTTTCATCTCATTTCAAATGAAGTACTAACTCTGTGATATAGGTCCCAGGGTGAGGATCATTAACTCTTGTTGTATTAAGCTGTTGACCCTTTCAGAGTGACTACAAATGTGGCTTTACCCATGTCAATGCGTCAGTCAGAACGCAGTGGAAGAGACCACCCAACTGCCAGTAAAACACTGTTAGCAGAGGATGGTTTCGATCCATCGACCTCTGGGTTATGGGCCCAGCACGCTTCCGCTGCGCCACTCTGCTGTCAATCACCCCAGATGGGACTCGAACCCACAATCCCTGGCTTAGGAGGCCAGTGCCTTATCCATTAGGCCACTGGGGCTTGACATCCCTCAAGTTCACCAAGGCGTGACGCGCTAAAGTCCAATGACGTGGTGAAGAGTCAACCAATCATATGTTTTTGTGTGACCAGGTTCGGGTCCATCTAAAAAACAAAAAATGCCGTCAGTCAGTTTTCAGTGCTATTTAACGTCATAATACGTTAAGGAGCACTTGAGCCGCACTTCAACAGTGACTCGCCGACAATATCGCTGGCCACGCTTTGCCGTTTTGTTGCCCATAATGTGAACACAGCATTAAAGGATGGTTTCCTTACATCGCGCACTAGGTTATGGGTATGGGTATGCTTCCGCTGGCCCACGCTGCTGTCAATCACCCCAGATGGGACTCGGATCCACAATCCCTGGCTTAGGAGGCCAGTGCCTTATCCATTGGGCCACTGGGGCTATACGCACCACAAGTTCACCAGGGGCGGAACCGCATGAAGTCCAATGACGCAGTGACGCATCAACCATTCATATGATTTTGTTTCACTCCATCTGTACACATCTGTACACATACATGTGTACAAATGTTTTTCATTCAGAAAGCAGTGGAAGAGCCCGTGAGACATTAAAACACCATTAGCAGAGGATGGTTTCAATCCATCGACCTCTGGGTTATGGGCTCAGCACGCTTCCGCTGCGCCACTCTGCTGTCAATCACCCCAGATGGGACTCGAACCCACAATCCCTGGCTTAGGAGGCCAGTGCCTTATCCATTAGGCCACTGGGGCTTTACATCACACCAGTTCACCAGGGCGCCACACGCTAAAGTCTAATGATGCAGTGAAGCGTCAACCAATCCTATCTTTTTGTTTCACCCTGTTCCATTCCATCTAAAAAAACGCTGTCAGACAGTAATAATACCACTTTTTGCGAGCGATACAACCACATTTTCATGCTGGTATATCACTGTTTCATCTCATTTCAAATGAAGTACTAACTCTGTGATATAGGTCCCAGGGTGAGGATCATTAACTCTTGTTGTATTAAGCTGTTGACCCTTTCAGAGTGACTACAAATGTGGCTTTACCCATGTCAATGCGTCAGTCAGAACGCAGTGGAAGAGACCACCCAACTGCCAGTAAAACACTGTTAGCAGAGGATGGTTTCGATCCATCGACCTCTGGGTTATGGGCCCAGCACGCTTCCGCTGCGCCACTCTGCTGTCAATCACCCCAGATGGGACTCGAACCCACAATCCCTGGCTTAGGAGGCCAGTGCCTTATCCATTAGGCCACTGGGGCTTGACATCCCTCAAGTTCACCAAGGCGTGACACACTAAAGTCCAATGACGT